>NC_056748.1:324612328-324652328 GCF_019279795.1 Protopterus annectens
CCTCTCCATGGAAATTTACGCAAATGTAGTTGGGAGAGTATTTCAGGGGAAGAGCACATGACTAATTAGCATTAATCATTCCCCCAGAATGCCTCATTACCATGCAGGCTAGCTAGCAGAACTCCCCTCCACATTGATGCTCCCACTAGCAGAAAACCTCAGGGTGGGGCAGTATATTAATCAGAAAGGGTTACTGCAATGGGGAAGCTAATGATAATCCTTTCTGAAACCCATGAATAATTCGTTTTCTAAATGTCTGCAGGCTGAAAATTTTTCACTTTCAAAATACTCCAATATGCTCTTTTCTTTTAAAGGTATTCATTATTCTTCAACATGAAAAAATATAGACTTTTCTTTGTCGATTGTGAACAAATAAACATCTATCATATGAAAAATAGTCATTTTATGCATTTATTTCTGTGTGTAGACTAACACTGCTTAAGTATCGCTATCAGACGCTACTGACCCATGGCGTGATACTTTAAGTCACAATGCACACTGAAAATGATAGTGCAACTGTTACAAAACTGAGCAAATTTTAAAACTTGCTGATGTAGTTTTATAGCACTTTGGCAGAGAGGCAAAGCTCATCTGCATTCCACAGACACCTTCAATTTGTTTAATTCAAACATCACTGCATTTCAAAGTAGGGAAAATTCTCTGAGTTACCATAATCTCAGAACTAATATATAGGGTCTGATACCAAAACACTTGCTCTCAGTATACTGTAAATGATTTACTCTGGTGTAAGCTTAGCCCAATTCCAAAAGACTTGATCTTGGTGTAAGTGACTTACTCAAGTGTAAGCCTGCCCCGCTTCCAAAAAACTTGATCCCAGTGTAAGTGACTTACTCAGTTGTAAGCCTACCCCGACTCTAAATGACTTGATATCGGTGTAAATGACTAACTCGTGTGTACGGCCTATCTATAAAGCAGGCTTACAATAGAACCACATTCCAGAAGACTTGTTCTCAGTGTAAGTGACTTACTCTGATGTAAGTCACTTATACCAACAGCAAGTCTTTTGGTTTCGGAGCAGGCTTACACTGAACTAAGTCACTTAAACCAATAAGCCTTCTGGAATCTGGCCCCTAGAGTTCCTCTATTTGAACTTAAATTTTCACTGTTCTGACGATTGCAAATACAGTTCCGAAGTCTAAAAAGATTTTTTTTGTCATTCCTTGACTTCAGACTGATGGGCTTGGACTACAACTCTGTGAATATTTTATATATACAGTGTATGTGTGTATTTGTGTTCAGTAACATTGTGTTTAAATACATGATAGTCTATGAACTGTCCTTAGTTGTAGTGTTCTGCACCCATTAATAACCTCAATAGAGTAGACTTATATTTTAAATTGCATACCTCCCTGTTGTACGTTTGGCTAATGCAAAAGAAATGCATCACAGGAAACCAGGAACATAACAGGACAGCTGTCAGAAAGCTGCCTCCACCACTACCACTCAAGTGCTGCTCCTTCACCCTAGATATTGTATGTTTCTGAACAGCATATCTTTTCAATACTTAGGAAGTGCATTCCTGAAATTGACAGGATTAAGCTAAAAACTTATTTAGTCAACCACACAATCTGAAAAATACCCCTCAACTGTACAGATTTTTGCAGAATTTCCAAATTTTTCCCTCATATTTATGGTTTGTTTCTCATGAAATTATGGTTTACTGGCAAACTATTGAGGGTTGAATCAGAAAGTAATGACAGACATTTGAGTTTACAACTTCATACCCTTCAGAAATGTCATGCTAATGCAGCACCTGTTATTCTATTAACCTTCTAAGTTTGTAACAGCAATTTTTAAAAAGTGTCCCTATTTTGGGCCTTTGACCCCCAATATTTATGGCTTTCTCCAGATTTCTTGCTCTTGCTCTAAGAGGTTGAGATGTATGAAAAACGGTAATTCAAGAAAATCTCTAATGTAATAAAATACAACCACAGTACACAAGCTAGGGCTTTTTAATGTAATTCTAACACATCACATTACGCAAAATAAATAAAAGCTGTGCATCACAACATACATGGCATGTGCCTGGCTGCATCCTTACAGAAAACTTTTAAGTAATGAAGCAGATGTTCTTTCATAAACAGCAGAAAACAAATGCACAAAGCAGCACCCAAGACCAAAGACAGCTTATCTAAACTACAGACACAAGCTCATACACTAATTTAGCTGAACTACATCTACAGGGGTCTGAAATTCCACAAAACAAAAAGAAAGAAAAAAAGAGAACTCTTGGTTAGTAACAATCACGAGTACTAGTGTTATTAAATGTCACCTTTTACTTTATAGTAACAGAAAGTATTAGTGTTGGTACAAAAGACTTACCCTGGCTTCAAAATAAATTGTTTACCGTGCATTGTCTGCGTGTCAAAATGTCTGCTTCTCATTTATGAGCATGTGACTCAAAAAAGAATGCAGTTAGTACAGGGTAGTACTGAAAAAAGCAAATTGTTTACATACCCAGCTCTGAATGCACTTAATAAGACAAGAATATGTCCATGAGTCATTGTATTACCTTTGCTATGTCAGCCCCTGATGATTAATTAGGAATGGCATCTTTCACATATCAGACAGAACAATGATTGATATGTGAGACTTGATTTTATATTTCATAGCTGAGCTAAAGATAAAAGTAGCTTATGAGAGAACTGAGCAGGTGATGATTTTTCAACCAAATTTATCCTGCTAACAAATTCAATTGAAGTTACTTGCTTTTGTTTGAAAAAAAAAACAGAGTTTGAGACTTGATCAGCTGAAACCTTTTCATCCACTAAATGGGCCATGAGATAGTAACATACATGATTAGGTTTGCATTTCATGCGTACATCCAGCATTCTCTGTACCCTTATTTTTCTAGTCCAAAGTAATGAGAGTGAACGACATATTATTGTTAGTTGCCCGTCCATTAAAACAACTGTGATCCTAGTAACAGAAGTGATGACTGTCAGATTGTTTTATGCTCTCACTCTCTTTCTCATATTATGCTCATTGCAACAGGTATTTTCTAAACAAAAAAATTGTGCCAAACACACCTTCTTGCACAAAAGTTGTTTCACAAGTCTGCCTGGCAAGTATAGATCTACAGTGTATCTGCTTTTTGACTAAATTATTGTGTACTAGGGAACAGTGATGGTACCATAAACAAGACAGATTTGCTTACAGTAGTGGGTATAGAGATGCATTGTTAATAGGTTCATAGTTTCCTAGATTAGTACTAGGCTAACTGCCCTTGTGGGCCATTTTAAGCCTAGCCAGTTATCCCATGTAGCAAATTATACTGCTCTTATTCTTTAGAACTGTTCAGAACTTCAGAGACTTTTTCTGATGCTTCTGCTTACTTGTTTGTCTTTTTTTTCCTCAAATATTTATTTTCAATTAAAATAACATTTACATAATATTTTTAAATATCATTTTAAACAACTATATACAATATTTACAATAGCCTGACTTTCAATTATATACACTGTATGTTATTAAATATGGAATTAATAGATCAGTTATCTGAGATACAATATTGATTATTGCAGAGTGTCCAACAAAGATATAATGTTCTTCCAAGGATTATTTATCAGTGGCCTGGGAGAGATTCGTAGTTCTTTGATTTTTATTTCCATCAATGCAGTTGTATTCAGTAAAGTGTAGAATTCTTCCAAGGTCGGGGGTATATTTGAATTCCACCTTCTGGTTACGCATTTCCTAGATATAGCAAGTATTGTCCATAATGTTGCATCTTTCGGCTTTTCCCGGTTAGGGGTCGCCACAGCGGAACTCCGGTCTGCTAATGATTGGCAGTAGATTTTTACATGCCGAGTTGCCGGCCCTGATGCACAACCTTCAATGAAGGTACGCCCATTCACGCATGTCTCCACACAGAAGACGCTCTAGCTGAGAATCGAACAGGACAACATCTTACTGTGAGGCAACAACGCTACCGCAGCACCACCACCGCAGTCGAACAAATACATATTTGTCTTATTCAGGTAGGGACCTTCATTTACATTTAGTATTATCAATACTTTAGTTAAGGTAAAGGATTCATTAAATAAAGCTTGTAAAAAATGATTGATTCCATTCCAATATGATTTAATTTTATTACATTCATAAAAAATATGAATCCAGTCTGCTTTATTTGACTTTTCACACCTCCAGCAAAAACTATTTGTAGTAGTACTGATCTTTTTAATTCAATCTGGTGTTAAAAATGCTCCATGTAAGTATTTCCAGTTAAATATTTTCCAGTACTGTGTGCTAGAGGTGTAATTAACTGATAGTAAGATGTTAGTTTTAATTTCTTCTGTTAACTGCAATGACTGACCTTTTGTTAAGAACTGCCAGTATGATGGTTTGGGAATTGTTTTATATGTTATTAACTCTTTATATAGATTTGAAATGGAATTTTTCTTTTCACAACTATTATAGGTTCATAGGTTCATAGGTAGGTACTAGGCTATCTGACCAAAGGCATTTATAAGCCTAGCTGGAATGTATTGGCTTTCGCCATCCTCTTAGATTAGTTCCCTGTGCCTCTGTCCAGCAGAGCCATTGAAGTGATCCCTGGGGTAAACTTTCTGTTTCCCATCCACTCATCAAGGTTTCTCCTGAAGAGGGTTAGTGAGGAGCTCTGCCTAATGTAGATTGGAATCTTGTTCCAGAGCATGGGAAGTCTCTGGGACAGGAATCTATCCCTCCAGCACGTCCTATTTATTGTTGTGGTGAGGTTTAGATCCCTGGAGCATGTGGCTCGAGGGGATATGGTTTTCTTTAGGTGGAGCATGTCCATCAATTCTGGGTTGGACATGGCCTTGTATGTCAGGCAGAGATCACCTCTGAGTAGGTGGTATGCAACCGAGTACAGCTGGAGTTTCTTCAGTCGAGCTGCATAGGGCATCTGCTTGAGGCCAGTGATCCTCTTGGTGAGGTACTTCTGTGGTCTTTCCAGTTGTTGCAGGTGTCTTGTAAGGTACATCCCAAATGGGGCCTTGTACTCTATGATGGGTCTGATGAGTGATGCATAGAGGGGCCCAATGACCTCTTTCGATCTGGATGCAAACTCTTTTGTGATTAGGTGGGCCACATAGAAGGATTTTCTAACCACTTTGGCAATGTGATTATCAAATGAGAGGTTACTATCTACTTGGATCCCCAGATCCCTTATTACATCTTCCATATTTAGGGGGCTACCACCTATGTGGTAGTTTGTGGGTACTTTGTTTTTTCCAAAGGGGATGACTATGCACTTTTTGGCATTTAGCTTGAGGCCATGGTTTTGACACCAGGTATCTGTCTCAGTGAGACCCTTTTGGGGATGTCTGTGTCAGCCAGAGAGTCAATTATAGCCCCTAGTTTGCAGTCGTCTGCGAACTTGGTCAGCCATAGTCCTCCTGTGCTTGCCTGTACCTCTGAGAAGTATATGCTGAACAGGAGGGATCCTAGGACTGAGCCCTGGGGAATGCCACCTGTAACCGGTTTAGAGTCAGACCTAGCTCCCGCAACTCTTACCATGTGGGTTCTGTCCATTAGCCAGTTGGCAACCCATCTCGTGACATAGGGGTTTATGTTCAGGCTGGTGAGCTTGTCTATAATACCTGAGTGGGGAATGGTGTCGAAGGCCTTTGCAAGGTCTAGGTAGGCTGTGTGGACCACGTTTCCCTCGTCTATAGCCTTGGTAACTGTCTCAAAGAAGTCCACCAGGTTTAGGAGGCATGATCTGCCCTTAACAAACCCGAACTGGGTAGGGTCCAGTGTTTGGAGGTTTCTAATGTCTCTGTTAATGAGATCCATGATGATGCGCTCCATAGCTTTGCAGACCAAGCTAGTCAGGCTTATAGGGCAATAGTTCCCAGGGTCCTTTGTGGCTCCACCTTTGTGGAGTGCAATAACCATTGCTGTGTGCCACTCTGTGGGCACGTAGCCTGTGGAGAGGCTGGGTTTAAACAGTGTGATTAGGTAAGGGGTTAGTTCATCTTTGAGCTCATGTAGGACGCAGCCTGGGACACCGTCTGGTCCCATTTATGCTGTGTTTTTGGCTTTGGAGAGGGCTGTTTTAACCTGAGTGTCTGTGATTTCAGGGGCACTACATTCGTCTGGTATAGTTATGGGCCCTTTTGGGGGTGAGAGGGGGGTGAAGTTTGCACTGAACCTGTCTGCCAGAATGTTGGCTATATTGGTCAGTTCAGTGTATTTTGTGCCATTCTGCACTAACTCCGGGCAGATCTTAGAATTGCCACTTAGATTAATGACATAGCTAAAGAATGTGCCTTGTGGTTATCTTTGGAGTCCATGGCAGTTTTTCTTTCGAAGCTAGCCTTGGATGATTTTATAAGGGAACGTAGTTTCTTGCTGATACTGATCAAGGATGTCTTCCCTTTTTGGGATTTTACTCTTTTCTGTACTAGTTTCCTCCTTCTATTGTATAGCTTGTTTATGGCAGGGGTCCACCAGACTGGTTTCCTTTTCTTGGAGGAGTGAGTCTTGGTTTTGTGTGGGATAGCATGATCCATGCATTCTTGTAGGTGCCCGTAGAGTGCATTAGTAAAGGATTTTGCAGCTTGGACAGCGTTATCCTTTAGCATGGGGGCTTTGAAACTTCCTACCTTGGTCTTAAGTAACATGAAGTTTGCTTTTGAAAAGTTTGTCACAGTAGTTTCTTTGACCAGGGGTGGTGGCAGAATGTGGCTATCCAGAGTGATTAGTTTATGGTCAGATCTAACCAGCGAGGGGTTGACCTCCGGTGTGGAACACAGGTCGCCCATGTTGGTGATGACCATGTCCAATATGTTGTCACTTCTGGTGGGGGTGTTGACCAGTTGATCCAGGGTGTTTGAGTTTATAAATTCTAGGAAATGTTGGACAAGGGAGTTTGTACTTGAGTAGTTCTCCCAGTTAATGTTTGGGTAATTGAAATCACCCAATATCAAGGTGCTTGGTAGGACCTTTATGTTTCCCAGTGTTTCCAGGACTGCTGAGTGGGGGTCCTGGGACATGGTGGGTGATCTGTAGCAAGCTATAATCTGAATAGCAGTTTTGCCCATTGTTAGTTGCATGTGGATGATCTCTGAAGCATCATGCTGTGCCACTAACCTGGAGGTGTGGGTATCCTTGATGAATATGGATACTCTCCCGCCTTTTGTATTTTGGTCCGGGTTTTGTGGCCAAAATGTATGGCAGTGCTGGGGTGCTCTCTGGATCCTTAAACCAGGTTTCTGTTACTGCACATACATTGATTTTCTCCATACTGAGGAGTGCCTCGAGTGTGTGCATTTTGAGGTTTAGACTTCTGGCATTGAGTAGCATTGCCCTCAGTTTTTTGTTACTTGTGCTATTTACAGCGGTGGGTTTGTCTTTTGAGCCTTGCCTAAAAAAGGCTCTATGGGGGTGGCAAGAGCCATGGCTAGTATTCGAAAGCCTAAGGGTGACAGGTGCAAGCCGTCTCTAGCGAAGCAGCGTGGCTTGTCAAGCATGTCATCCCAGGCTGATAGACACTGGATCCCCTTGGAATGACACCAGAAGCTTAGCCAATTGTTCTTCTTCTTCTTCTTTCGGCTTTTCCTGGTTAGGGGTCACCACAGCAGATCACCTGTCCGCTCATGATTACCAGTGGAGTTTTACAGTGTCGAGTTGCCAGCCCGGCACCCAACCTTCCACAGAAGGCACACACACACACACTCGCACCTAGGGCCAATTTAGAGTGTCCAATCCACCTTCAGCATGTCTTTGGGATGTGGGAGGAAACCGGAGCACCTGGAGGAGACCCACGCAACCACAGGGAAGCTTAGCCAATTGTTGAAATTGATCATTTTTTCTCTATACCATGGTATCATTCTTGGTGAGGGCAGGATGCTACTCAGGGTCAGGGTGATACTGGCCTGGGCTACGTGATCAGAGAGCTCCTCCATGTCACTTTTCATGTAGTCCAGGTGGGTATGGCTCAGGTCATTCACACCAACATGAACAATGACAGAGTCATATTTGTACTTGTTGTATGTGGCGGATCCTGGCACCTGACAGGCAGCTAACAGTAACCTTCTCCTTGTTCAGCCTAGTGAGAGGGACTTCAGTATGCCTCACTATAGAGTCACCTATTACTAGTGTGTTGGGTATGTTATTTTTGCCTTAAGGGCTGTGATTGTGTGGCACACTGGTTTTTTGAAGTATGTGTTTCACGGTTTGAGTTGGGTGGGGGGTGAAGGTTGCTTGGATGTCTACTTTGGAGGTCTCTGTTGCTTCTGCAGATTTTTATTTATAGCCTCCGAGTATGTTTTCGTGTATTTATGTGTGTTTTTTTCCGGTGCTGGTTTCATAGGTTGATGTGAGACTGGTGATGTGGTGCAAGTAATTCCCTTCTCCTCTTGACTGCCTGGTCCAGTCTTGGGTTGAGAGAGCTTAGCCTCCAGTTTGGCTGTATAATTGCATCTATCGCATGTATTAGTGTTTGGTGGAAGGAGGAGAGGGTTGTCTGTGTACATGAGGCAATTGTAATATTGCCGCAAAATGCCCAGATTCACCAGTTGGACCAGAGATTACAGCTGAAACTGCCCTTTGGACATGCCTGGATAGGTACAGTGAACTGTTTTACTGATTGGCTGGTAAGGTTGAATAGAGAGCCTTGTCCTTCTCTTCAGTATAGGGGGGGTCTAGTGCTAAGATTTATTAGTGCTTGCTATGAGTTTTGAGCAAGTGCCGGTATGAGAAGTGAATGGTTTGAGTGCTTAAGTTGAAAGTTTGTCTAGTTCCAGGGGGAAAAATTGAAGAGTAGACTTTGTGGAGCCGGGAATAGTTATACACTAGCTAACCGGGGCTGCCCAGCGTGCAAAACTGTGCAAATGTGGGTTTTATAGCAGGGAAATGAAAGAGATAGAAATTAGCCCAAAATGGCCAATAAACTACTAATTTCTGGGCTGAAACCACTCCTCAAGTGACAGATAGACTGTTCAGAGCTCCCTCTCTCACAGTGAACAGAGAAACTTCCAAGTAAGGTATGGGCAAATACAGAAACTTGTAACACAGCCCTGAATTCAGCACTAACCCGAAAACTGGACTATACTAGCTTAGAAAGGTGGGAAAACAAGTATATATTTTTTTGTTTTTTTCAGAAAATAAAGCAGATACAATCAAAAAAACGCTTTAAATGTACATAAATGGCTATCACACTTGAGTGTGTGGCCTACAACAGTTAAACAGGTAATTTAAACACAAAAACGACTTTGTTAAAGTGCAGGCAGTAAAATAAGTACAATATGTAGCTGAAACAAGCTTTTTAAATCACAGAAACTCTAGAAAATCAGCGTTTATGTGGAATTAGATAAAGGCAGCAAGAAAATGCAGAAAAATGATAATCACTCCAAAGTCTCTCTTTATCTCTCTGCTGCTGTAGAACTCTGCAGAGCACCAGGCAGGAGCTTGCTGAGCTGTATACTTGCACAAAAACCTTACAAATGTGGGTTTTATAGCAGGGAAATGAAGGTGATAGAAATTAGCCCAAAATGGCCAATAAACTACTAATTTCTGGGCTGAAACCACTCCTCCAGGGACAGATAGGCTGCTCAAAGCTCCCTCTCTCACAGTGAACAGAGAAACTTCCTTCTATCCAAGTAAGGTATGGGCAAACACAGAAACTTGTAACACGGCTCTGAATTCAGCACTAACCTGAAAACTGGACTATACTAGCTTAGAAAGGTGGGAAAACAAGTATTTTTTTGTTTGTTTGTTTGTTTTCAGAAAATAAAGCAGATACAATTAAAAAAACACTTTAAATGCACAGAAATGGCTATCACACTTGAATGTGTTGCCTACAACAGTTAAACAGGTAATTTAAACACAAAAACAACTTTGTTAAAGTGCAGGCAGTAAAATAAGTACAATACGTAGCTGAAACAAGCTTTTTAAATCACAGAAACTCTAGAAAATCTGGGTTTAGGCGGAATTAGCTAAAGGCAGCAAGAAAATGCAGAAAAATTATACTTATTCACTCCAAAGTCTCTCTTTTGTCTCTTTGCTACTGTAGAACACTGCAGGGCACCAGGCAGGAGCTTGGTGAGCTGTATACTAGCCTAGTAACTATTATATATATATATATATATATATATATATATATATATATATATATATATATATATATATATATGTGTGTGTGTGTATACTAGCCTAGTAACTATTATATATAAACAATACAGAAAACTTATTAGATTTGAAATATCTTTAAATAAGGAATTATTCATTAATCTGCATGAATCTTTAGTGTACTTTAGAATGCTTTGTAAGGTTAACCAGTCCTATGTTGGAATATTGTAAGCAGTTTTTATCATATGCATATCTAAAACATTTAATTTATTTATACACTGAAACCAGCATAAGAATCCATTTTGTTCCCAGAAGGTTATTGTTTCCCTATATATTTTGTGAGGAAAGTTCTTAGTGATGGTAAATGGGGTAAAAAGTTCAAACCAAAGTTTTAGATCTATGTTTGCATTGATAAGTTTCCTAATGTAATTGATGTAATGATTAATCAGTGTTGTTTTAGAAGGTTTTGTTATATTATATTGTATACTTATGCATGGTATGTACCAGGGTTTGTTTGATTTGTCTACTATTAATTTTTTTTAACAGATTAAATTCACTTGTTAATATAGCTGTTGTTAATTCTTTCCAGGTGACAAAATAATTTGGGTTTATCCAGTCTATTGTAGTTTTAAGCACAGATGCTTTTATATATGTTTCTATTTCTGGGAAGTTCAATCCTCCTTGTTTGCAGGGTTTAATGTGGTGAGTTACAGCAACTCTATTCTTTTTGGGATACCATAAAAATGTTATTAAACATGAGTTTATTTCTTTAAGAATGCATCTTTCAGAAATTAACTGTATTGCTAATGCTACATATAGTATTTTTGGCAATAAGAACATTTTTATTAATTGCAATCTGTCTTCAAAAATTAATATAATTTTGTTTTACTTTTCTATATATATATTTATTGTTTCAGTAATGTTTTTATAATTCATTAATATTGTTTCATTTATATTTTTGCATAACACTATTCTTAAATAATTTAAAGTTCTTGTTTTCCTATGATGGATTTATCTGTAACTTGTAGTTTTTTTTTTTCTTATTTAAAAATAGAAATTTTGATTTTGATCTATTAAAATGTAGACCTGAAATCTTATAAAATGTCTCCATTACTTCTTTTAGCTCTCCTAATGACTCTGGAGTTTGATAGGGTTAATAAAATATCATCAGCAAAAAGCATTATTTTAGATATGTACTGGTCATAGACTTCAATTCCTTTTAGTCTTGGATTATTGCGTATTATTTCTGCAAGTATTTCTATAGCCAAAGCAAATAAAATAGGAGAAAGGGGGCATCCTTGTTTAGTACCTTTCGTTATATGGATAGATTCTGAGGTGAAATGACCTAATTTAATGTAGGCTAACTTATTAATATATATGTTTTTTAGTAATAAGATGAAGGGAGGAAGAAATTCAAATAATGCTAACGTTTTAAATAGATATTCCCAGTTGAGGGAATCAAAGGGTTTTTCTATGTCTAATCTGATTACAAGTGTTTCTCTATCTTCTTTATTCACATAATCTATAAGAATAAGTATCCTTTTAATATTATCATGTGTGTGCCTGTTATATAAAAAATCCAGTTTGATCATTATTAATTGTCTTTGAAAGTGAGATTTTCATTCTGTTAGCTAGTATTTAATTTATTTCCCTCTCTCGTCCCCCCTTGGCTGACCTGGCGTGACTCAGATTGAACTCTACAGTTCCCTACAAAACGGTGTCTACAGAACTGCAATCAGTTTCTCTCAGCATTTAAACAGATTGAACTCTACAGTTCCCTATAAAATGGTGTCTACAGGACTGCAATCAGTTTCTCTCAGCATTTAAAAAGATTGAACTCTACAGTTCCCTACAAAACGGTATCTACAGGACTGCAATCAGTTTCTCTCAGCATTTAAACAGAGTAGGTTGCACATAAAAAGCATTTGTTAAGCTTTCACTTACAGTGCTTTGTAATTAAGCAGGTCACCATATTGGTCAGCCATAGGGCTCTTTTTTTCTACTTGAGTGTTTGCCTCCTTCCCCTGTAACTTAAGTAAATTGACTCTTACATTAAGATCTATAATACTTACCTTATAGCTTTAGGACACCTTGGGAAACCTTGTAAACTGCAATAGCCCCGCTACATTCGCCCTCGCTATGCTCGGGCTCTCTTCGCTCTCCTCCCTGCCCCCAATTCCCTCCCGCCCCAGTACCTCTAAATTTATAGTACTATAGCCACTCCCCCACTTTCTAGATCCTATCTGCTTTTATCTGGGATAATTCCACCCACCTCCATTCTTCTACCTACATTTTAATAGCACCTATTAGCTTTCATCTGGCATTCTCCCATCCCCCTTCCAGTACCTTTACCTCAACACTCTATCTTCTGGTGTTGCATCATCAGGTAAAACAGCTCCTTAACTCACTAGCTGAATCACAGATAATGATATACTCCTCTTTACTAACCCTCTTGTTTGCACCATACCTCCTTACCTTGTATGAAAACCAGTTTCTCACGGGATTTCAGGTCCCAAAAGGCCATACTATCACCCCAGCTGTAAATCCTTCCACCTTCAACCATACTTACAGTACCAGATCCTATCCAACATTTTGCTCAGTCTATCAACATCTCAACCCCAGGCACATTAACTCTAGATCCAAACACTACCACAAACTAATAAACAAATTTCTGAAGTTCATCACCAAATACAGACTCAACCTAATACTTGGTGGTGATATTCACCCCAATCCTGGCCCACCCACTTCAGATACACATACCCCCTCTACTTGCAATCTAAGCTACAAACCTACAATTAATAGGCCAACTAACTCTCTCCTAGCCTGTCATCTCAACATTAGAAGCATTAATAACAAGGTACATGAATTGCATGCACTTCTGGATGTCCACTCCTCTGAGATTTTCTGTTTATCTGAAACCTGGTTAAAACCCAACACTAAAGACAATGAAGTGTTCTCACCTGGGTACAACATACACAGGCTGGATCGTGTTTCGAGGAAGGGGGGTGGGGTAGCTGTACTCTATAAATCTGAGTTGAATGTCACCATAGATGTAATACAACCACCTTAGATTAATAACTCAGAGATTCTTGCCACCAAATTGCAACTTAATAAAAATAAATGCATTAATATCATCTGTATGTACATTCCACCAGGTAACAATATATCTACACTTGAAGATATCCTGCACTGGCTATCATGTCACTACCCCCAAGAAACCCTACTACTTGGAGACTTTAACATAGACTGGGGCACCTGTTCCTCAGAATCCTCAACCACCCATATTAACCTGCATGCATTTACACAAATTATATCCACCCCTACCAGGATAGGTAAACCCAACCAAAAAGAAAGCATACTTGACTGGGTAGTCATAAATAGTCACCCCGAACTGTACACTTCTGGTACCCTCCTTGATGGCCTAAGCGATCACCTTCTCACATATGTAATTAAGCACAAAACAATTAATTCCCAACAACCCTTACTCAGAAAGGTTAGAAACAATAAAAACTTTGACCCTGCCAAATTCCAACAAGAACTAAAGTCATGTAATTGGTCTATTCTAAAACACCTCCCCTTAGAGGAAGCAGTAGCATACTTTAACAACAAATTCCTTGATGATCCTTGATTTGCATGCACCTGTTTGTTCAAAGAGAACCAAGGCAAAAACTGCGCCATGGCTTTCTAAAGAGTCTAAACTCAAAATTACTCTTCGAAACAAAGCATGGGCTTTATGGCGTTCTTCTAAAGACACTCAAGATCACATTAAATACAGGCAATCCAAGAACAAAACCAAAAAATCAATTTTACAAGACAAAAAACAATACTACTGTAATTTACAGACAGTAAATCAAAATAACCCTCAGAAGTTTTGGGCAGGTTTAAATAATCTACTACATCCTGGACAAACTTCAACCCCAATCCCTGCTGCTACTATTAATAAAACCCCTGAAGATGTTTCTGACAGTTTTAACCGATTCTTTACTGAGACAATTCAAGCCCTAGCTAGCCAACTACCTCCTAGCTCCCCTGGTCCTGAAAGTAGCACCCCTAGAAACCTACTCGCATTCAGCTTCCAACCAGTCGCCACTTCACTTATCCGTACCTTGATCAAAAAATTAAAACCCACTACACTTTCTGCTGATCAACTCCCTGCCGAGCACCTACAAAAATCAGCTGATGCTATTGCTTACCCCGTCTCAATACTAATCAATCGAACCATAGTAGAAGCTAAATTTCCCACCATCTGGAAAACATCCTATGTAATCCCACTTCACAAAGGAGGCAGCTCTACTGAAATCTCCAATTATAGGCCAATAGCTATACTCTCTCCACTTGCAAAGATTATGGAAAAATGTATTCATAGACAACTCATGCACCACCTAATCCAGAATCACCTTATGGCAGACACTCAGCATGGCTTCCATCCTCATCACAGCACTACTTCAGCCCTCCTAACCTTTACCAACACCATAAACCATAATTGCAACAATAATTATATATCCTCAGCCCTCTTCTTGGATCTTTCCAAGGCATTCAATATGGTTGATCACCAACTTTTAATCCACACCCTGCAAACATTCTGTCGAGATACTAGAGCCATTCAATGGTTTCAATCCTACCTGAATGGTTGACAGCAGGCTGTCCTCTGGCAGAACAAACTCTCTAACCTTCTACCTAACAGCCTTGGAGTACCACAAGGCTCTATACCAAGGCCCTTGCTGTTCTCCATCTTCATTAACAACCTTTATACTGTCATCCCAAAAGTCAGCTGTATCCAATATGCTGATGACTCTATTCTGCTTTGCTCAGCCACATCTCCAGTAGAGTTATGGTCAGCTACCCAGACCACCTTTAATACAATAGAAAACTGGCTTTCTGAACATTGTCTGATCCTAAATCCCAAAAACTAAAATGCTGTTATTTTCACCAACACGTACGTCTACCACTTTCACCTTTACCGTAAATTCAAATGATGGCACAATAATCTCCCCTGACCCCTCTACAAAACTATTAGGTGTCATCACAGACAATAATCTAAAATTCACCCTACATGTTAACCAAACTATCAAAACCATCAATAAAAAACTAGGGTCACTGTACAGAATAAAGCCTTCCTAACCCCTCCAGCTAAAATTGCCATAGCTCGCTCTCACCTTCTTTCAACCCTTCTGTATGCATCCCCTCTACTCTCAAATTTAAGCAAGACTGTCCTTAACAAACTCTCAATTTTCTACAACCACATTGCCAGGTTTGCCACTGGGCTACCTTTTAGGACACATCATTGCATCAGTCTAAATCAGCTTGGGTGGCTTGAACTACCCAGCCTAATCCAGTTTAACCAACTGATTATGGCCTATAAAATCCTATATAATCCGGACAATACTCCTGCACTTAAAAATATTATCACCCCCTATAACAATCCTAGACCACTTCAATCCTCTAACAAACTACTAATTCAGACTAGCAAAATTAATAATACAGCCGGTGACTCTCTCTTTGCAAACTCTGTAAGTAGATCCTGGAACTCTCTTCCAGCTGATATTACCTTACTTCCCACCTTAGGTCAATTTAAAACTAGACTCAGACAACATTTGTCACTTAACTGGCTATGTCAATGTATCAAGCCTGGCCAACTCTCTCTAGAATGTGTAAAAATCTGTTAACCAGTTTACTGTATAATTTAATTTAATCCTGACTTGCGCTCAGGATTAACTCTAACCTGTGGAACTTGTTTAACTTGCTTACTTATGTAATCTCTGTAAATAGTCTGTTTGTAATACGTAATGCTGGTATTATGTAATGCTGTATCTGCTTACCCTTGGAGCTTTTCTCCCCGGGCCTCCGCTGAAAATGGACATGCATCCAGTTGGACTATCCCGGTCAACAAATGTAAAATAAATAAAATAAAATAAAATATTGACATGAATATTTTGTAATCATTATTCAGTAATGATATAGCTCTGTATGAGGTGCAAAGGTCTGATGGTTTATTATCTTTTAGAATTGGTGTTATGAAAGAATATTTATTTGAGGGTGGTATTTTTGCTTCTAACTGGACTTCTAGCAAAGTTTTATGAAAAAGGGAGATTACTGTTTAAGGGAAGAGTTTGTAAATTTCCGTAATTATACCATCTATCCCTGGAGCTTTGTTAGATTTACTTTCTTTTATCTTGTCAACAATTTCTTTGTAGGATATAGGTTTTTGTATTTCTAGTTTTAAGTTTTCGGGAATTTTTTTTATACTGATAAGGTTTGTATCTAAGTTTATTTGGTTGGTATCTAAATCTTCTTTTTTGAAGTGTTCCATATAATGGAACCAAAATGCTTCAAGGATGTCTCTTATATCTGATACTTTTTTTCCCTTTCTTTTCATGATATATACTACTAATGTTATTTGCTTTAGATTGTATTTTAATTCCTGTAGATAAGTTATGTAGATATCTGGGGAGGTGGCTAATGAGTTTATTTTTAATTTTTCCAAGGCTAGACAAGTTTTGTGTTTTATAATTTAATTATATTTTTTTATTTAATTCCTCTATTTCTTTTTTTACTTCTGGACAAGTCTGATTTTTTTTTAGATTTTGCTGTCAAGAGTCTGGTTTGCAAGTCTAATGATTCAGATTCCCACTCTCTAACTTTGTTTTTGTAACAGCTAAGGGTCTTACCAAATAAATACGCTTTTAATGAGTCCAAAACCATGACTCTATTGATTTCTGTTTTATTATTAATTTCAAGAAATAACTGTAGTTCTGACAACATTCAGGGTCTGAATTCTTTAATTTTCGTGATATATGATGGAATTCTAGTTGAGAGGATTAAAGGTTTAAACTCTATTTGGAGCTTCATTATCAGAGAGTCATGATATGAGAAGGGGCATGGAACTATTGAGAAGTTCAGGATTTTTGTTTGTAAATCTTGAACTACAAATAATTTGTCTAGTCTGATTTGTGTTTCAAATCTATGGTCTTTATGGGAAAATAATAAGAATTTATCATCTTTTACTTTAAAAGTGTCAATTAAATGAAATGAATCAATCCATTTTTAAGGATTTTGAAATAGTTGCTATGCGAAAAGACTTCTTGGTGGTTTCAGAAGCTACTAAGGTACAATTAAAGTCTCCTCCCTGTATGAGATTTCCTTTATAATTGTTGGAAATAAAATCTAGGTGTTTTTTAACCGTTCCTGCTCCAATTCCTGAGAACCAATATAGATTAGCTAAGGTCCATATTCTGTTATGAAATTTAATTATACCAAATGCTAGTAGACTATCTTTTTCTTCATATTTATAAATAACTTTTGGAGTGATTATGTTTTTCTTCCAGAGAATTGATACATCTTTTGTCTTTGTTCTATAGGAGGATTGAGCTAAGACTGTATAGTCCTTAGGGTTCCAAATAACGCTATCATTAGTCTTAAAATGCATTTCCTGTAGAAATACTACTTGTGCCTTATTTAGATTTAAATATTTTAGTAAGTTTGATCTTTTATTTGCATTATTTAAGCCATTGGTATTTAATGATAAGAATGTTAAATCCATTTCAAGTTATTGTTGGAAGAAACTTTTTGCTTCTTTTTTAGTTATACCATATTCTCTGATAACATTGGATGTTACTTTTATGTGTGTAAACTTGGGATTCTTTCTTCTTTAAATATAAGTAGGGTAAAATTCTGGTCAGGCTTTAAAAAAGTACTTCTATAAAACATTAATTCTAAGGTATCAAATACAAGTAAATATGAATTTCCCATTAAACATGGAATGAAAGTCATTCCTAATCCAATAGATAAAGATATATCTATTGGATTATCACTCATACCTTTAACCAACAATCTTAGCTGAGCTCCATATGTTAAATTATTATATGGAGAATTTTCTTAAAAGAGATATGAAATTCTATATTATTCTATTATTGTTCTATAGTATTTTATATTCAGGATGGAATGTTAGTAGTGTAAACAATTATTATGTTGACTCAGAAAATATCCAATATTTGGTTACCCTTAAGAGATCCCAAACATGTCAGATATGTCATTTTGGATAAATTAAATGCAACAGAGGAGCATACACTAAATAAGTCAACAACAAATAGATTATTACTAAAATAATTTGACTAAAAGGACTCTACAGGAGATAATGAGTGATTACTAATGAAATATGAATTTACTGCAGGTGTACTGTCTTCCTTTACTTTCCCACTCTTCAACTCACCAACTTCAACTTACACTTATGAAAAGACATGGCTTATCAGTGGTATTCTGACTCTGAGTAGAGGCACCCTACATTCTAGTGTGCAGTGCTTTTACATATTTATAGATTTACAAAGCAGAGTCTAAGAATGAACTATGATCACCCTGACAATTCCCATCCTGCATAGGGCACCTTCTGCCTCCAGAATGGAAAATCACATCAGGTCTAGAATGAATGTGAAGGTACCTATATGGTAATCAAGACTTACCTTAGGTAAGTATTAATCAAATAGTATTTAGAGCTTCTTAGAGAGTTCTCGGGGCAGTTAGAATACTCTTAAGCCTCTCCTCCCTTGACCAAAAACAGAGATTTCCTTACCTTTCTTTCCCTTGTTTTAAATCAGTTCTAATAAAAGTAATTCGGCAAACATAGGTAAACAGAAATAACATTCAGTAGTCCGTCTTGTACATGACTCGCAATATATTAAACAAGTCAGTGACTAACATCACTTTAGTAAACATTATAAAGACAAATTAGAAATAATTTCCAAGCTCTTTAAATTTTCTGATAAAGCAAAAAGTTAGCAATAAACTATTTTTTTAACTAAAAGTATAAAGCATTTCAATTTTTCCTTGCATGTATACATTTCTACTTACATTGTAGTGTCAATAGCTCTCTTTGAAATCTGTACAATACTTCACTTCTTCAAATCATTCCTTTTTCAGTTCAGGTTTTGTTTTGTAAAAACTGCAACAATATTTCAAGGGCACAATTAATATTTAGACTGATGTTTCAAATAAATAAATTGTCAGTTGCCAATTGAGTTAGTTTAGAATATATGGTTAGTGCAAATATAGCATGTTGCAAAAAGTAATATGTATTTTTTCATGTGCTCTAGAGACTGACAGTTTCAAGTAACATATAAAATGTAACTTTTACAGTGCAGACAACTTGTGAAATTAGCATGTTAAAGTGAGTAATACTTTTTAACCAAGCAGCTACATTTCAGTGCACATGTAGTTTGGGAACATTTAAGTTGTGTTTCCAGGAATATGTAATCCTGTGAGGATAAATCATAAAATATTTACAAATAATCCTATTATGTATTTATTTTACCTTGTTTAGGTTGCTTTTCATTTTAATGACTAAACAACATTACTTTTTCTTATTTTTTATCTGTGAGGCTAAATGCACTTCGCAGATTCACAATGTCCTTAGAAACTGCAGCAATTGTTTACTGTTGCTATGGCAATGCAAATACAATGTGAAGAAAGCTTCACTTCTCTTAACCAACAGTACATTTTTCCCTCCTTTTTTATATATTTGTTAATACTAAAAGGAAATAATTCAAAGGACATATGTACATGAATGGAACATTTCAGAGTTAATCACGAACATGCCCCCAATCCCAATAAGCATAACAGTGACCATCATTAATCTAATAAATATTGTAACAACAATTAAGTTCACTATTCCAATTAGTCTACCTTAAAACTAGATTATTTTAGACTATTATTTATCTATGTATAGATAGTGAGTTATTAAATATATACAGACTATATTAGTATAGTAAATAGGAGAGAATTTAGAAAGGGAGAAAAGATGCAGTTAAAATAAATAATGAGAAAAGAGAGAAGAGAAAAAGAAAAGAGAAAATTAAGAGAAAATAAACATATACTATGCATGTTGATTTACAGTATAAATAGTTTATGTGCTATATAACCCTCCTTCTGTGAAACAAAAGTACCCTGTTTTACATACCTGAGGTAATGTGAAAACTGTCATGTGTCATCTATTTTCAAAAAATATAGATAAAGATTCTAGTAGTTAGTTACCTTTGTTTTAAAATTCCAAGCAGTAAAATTGGTCCTTTAAAGTAATGTTAAAACAATTCATATCATAGTAGATGCTTTGAAAGATTTGACTGTAACAGTATCAGTCTTTTGCTTCTTCTTTTTGACACCTGTCCAGACATTTGTTTCTTTTGTTCTCTTGAGAGAAGGTGACATCCAATCCATATCTTCTGGCAAAGTAATCATATTATTAGTTTTAATAATTGAAGAGGCTTCCTCTAAGTCAATAAAAGTCCTCATCTCGTGGCATATAGTATTCTTATCTTAGCTGGATATGCAAGTTGTGCCTTGATGTTATTTTGTTTCAGAAACTTTATTATTGGCCACACTTTTTTTCCTTTGTTCCATTATTCTAGATGAATAGTCATTATCAAATCATATCAGGCTCTGTTTATATTTTAGAGGTGTCTTCCTCCAAGCAGATCTTAAAATCATTTCCTTGTCCAAGTATGAAAGAAATTTGATAATTATTGACCTAGGAGGAGAGTTTGAGTTAGTGGCAGGTTTCCCAAGAGCTCTGTCTGCCCTTTCAATGCCAAAGGAAAGTCCTTCTTTTAAATTTAAAAAAGTCAGGGATCCAGCTTGATAAAAAGGAAATAATATCCTCACCATCTGTGTTTTCAGGTAATCCGAAAATCCTGATGTTATTTCTCCTCTCCCTATTTTCCAAGTCATCTACTTTATTAACCAACCAAGTGTTTTGTTTAAGAAGCAGTTCTTTCTGTGTTTCCTCTTCCTTAAGTCTGCTTTCTAAGTCATTTAGAGAAACCGCTATTCCTGTTATTCTTGTCTGCTGTTGTTGTAGCATTTCCTTGAGGGTGTCAGCCTGTTTTTGACTGCTTGTTTTAAGATTTTCCAGGTTCTCTTTAAAATCATTCAGAAATCAAAAAAAAACGCTGATAGTCCTGTACTCATATATCTATATCTATATATATATCTATATCTATATATATCTATACCTATATCAACAGTACAATGCAGTTTTTTAAGATTTACTTTGAAGTACAGTGTAGACAAAATTCACTTCTTGGACATTACTATAAGAAAGGATTTGACCAACGCTTCCTTTGTTAGTGATTTGTATAGGAAGCCTACATATAGTAATAGCCTATTACATTATCAGAGTAGTCACCCGGAACACGTCAAGAAAGGAGTTGTTAAAGGTCAGTTTATTAGAATTTCACGCATGGTTAGCAACACTGAAGATTTTCATACTCAGAGTAATTGTTTAAAGGGTATATTTTTGGCAAGAGGATATCCTTTGGAATTAGTTGACAACGTCATTAGTGAGGTTTCAAATATGAGACTAGATGGGAAATTGTGCCAGCTACTTTTAGACAATACATATGGAGTGAATACAACTAAAACAAAAACGTCCAACAAGTAGATGAATAACTAGTAATAATAAAAAAAACACTGGTGATACCAAGGTAAAACCACCAAGACTTTATTTAACTATAACATATAACTGACTAAGCGCTTTCACCCATGTGGGGCATCTTCAGAGTCAGTTTTTCACATCTAATCACAACCTTTAAATAAACATTTCAATTAACACTAAAATCAAAAGTTAATTGGTTACAATGAATCTATCCTTTGAACTTTAAGAGTTTAACCCTTAACTGTAATTAGTGTAATTGTTGTATACACATGGGTGAAAGCGCTTAGTCAGTTATATGTTATAGTTAAATAAAGTCTTGGTGGTTTTACCTTGGCATCACCGGTGTTTTTTTTATTATTACTAGTTATTCATCTACTTGTTGGACATTTTAGTATTGTGTTTTTGCACTTGGTGTAGCCAGAGGTGTTTCCACCCTGATGAGATATTATTACTACACATCTTTAATATCCATGTTTGGAATTCATTTTAGTGCTTGAAGTGAGCATTTCATGGAGAACCATTTTTAATTCCTGGTTTTGAGCTGAACAGCTATCACAGGAGAGGGTATTGAGTTATTCTCTCCTTGAACTGTGTTATATGAGGCACAAGAGAAGTGTTTCATTGTTTTTGGGCCGAACAGTACTACACGAGGCATTGGAGAAGTGGTGTATTTCCTCGGTCTGAGCTGAACAGCTATCAGGGAAAACGATGGCTCAACGGCTGCTGAGATTGACTTATCAGGTTTTTCTTCCTGAAATTATATCACATGAGGTGATGAGTAAGCTACAGGTTATTTTTCAATGGTTGCTGGCTATTTCGAAGTTGGCAATCAGGAAGTGTTGACAACTACCTTGCAGCTGTGACCAGAAAAGGTTTTTGGTTCCATAATAGAGCAGGAGCTCTAGCCGTTTGTTATTTGGTGTCCCTGCTGCAGTCTAGCTTGTGGTTACAAGGTCCATTTAAAAAGAACATTGTTCGAGTGGAACTTCAGTAATTTTTTCCTTGGTTAAGTCGGTCAAGGTGCAGCAGTACAGCCCAGCATGTTTTCTCGTTAATGATATGAGAACTGTTTTCTGGTGAAACTTGGAGTCTCTTTAGAGGCAATGTGGTACAACTGGATTTCAAAAGGTGACATTGTTTAACTATATACCTAACATATCTAACTGGTCAGCGTTTTTAATAAAACAAACACGACTGGTTAGAAATGTGCATTGTTATTCAGTTTTGGTCATTTTATTAGACTGGGGCTTGTTTTCAACATTCATTTTGAGTTATGAGTGTCGGATTGGCATAATTTCATATGCTTGGTCTGACATCCTTTTGCTGAATACAGGAAAAGGAGGCAGAATGAACAGTGTTTGACTTAATATTATAGAGATGTTGAAGTTTTTGAAACTTATTAGTTTTAATTTTAAATGCACATTAAGCGTGTCGACACAGTGTGTGTTCTATATACAAGGTTTCTAGACATTTTTGTTTACTTCACATTATACAGCACTACTTTTCATTGGTACTACCAATGGATGTAAAGGATTGATGTACTAGGGTATATTTTGAAAGACCACTGCTTTTTTAGAGCTTGTAGTGGTTAATTTTTTAAACATACATGCTTTCAGATTAATTGGATACCATAATAGTACATTAGTTGTTTAGTTTTACAATTATTTTTATATGTGTTTATTTTTATTTTTATTTTCTGTTTTAATCTAAGAATTTTATATTATTTTTGTTAGAGTAAAGGTGGCTGTTTGAATACATAATCAAAGATTCAAGTTTAAACTGTTGTTTTTTGTTTACTGCTACACTAGTTTATTGACACCAGGTTTTGGTGTTCAGAGATCAAACATTATTAAACATTTTATATTTTTTACATTTACAAGGTTCCACTGTTTATAATGGAACAACTTATGATCCAATATTTAGAATTATCTAGACAAATCATTACTTTATTACATGAGGTGATGAGTAAGCTACAGGTTATTTTTCAACGGTTGCTGCCTATTTCGAAGTTGGCAATCAGGAAGTGTTGTATTAAAAGTAATGACAAAAATGACAGTTTAACTAGTGCACAGGTTGAACTATTTACTATGCACACACCACCAGGGACTTCTACAGAAAGACAGCACAATGCCAATGCACCGAGGGTGGAAAGGAATATTATATCGAGGGTGGATAACAACAATGGGAGTACCAATAGAATGGGAGGGGGTGAAAGTAACAACAGACCTGGAATGTCACTATTTGACATAGAGAATGTTTAATACCTCCTGTCTTGGGTGACACAACATCTAGGCTACAGAATCCTGATCTAGGAACACTCAATTCCCAGTTATTAAAGTTTGAAAAATTAGCTAGGAAATACAAATCACTGCAGATGGATAATGTTTTCTTGGAGCATTCTGCTGAACTGAACCAAGTCCCTAGAGGCCTCAGGGTTTTCAAAATACCAATGGGAATTGAGGCTGACTCAGAAGCATATCACAACATGTTAGAGTTATTTGACAGAACAGGGTATGACTTGATGAGAATACTAATCAGGGACAACACTAGTAGGCTCAACAATTTAAAGAATGAATTAGTCATACTTAAACAAAGTATTATGAATGACTTACTGTTTGAAAGTAACAGAAACAGGTTTGAGAGGATTACAACTGATCTTGACAAGTTTGTAACAGTTAGTATGGAGAGAAAACAAAAAAAGAGATACCAATGAATACAAAGAGAAGAGGGCCTATCCTTCACCTAACATAAGAGAGGGTAATAGGGAAGGAGATACAAGGTGGGAGACAATTCAAACTGAGGTAGGTGATATTGAAGGGACACACATTGATACAGAAGAAGAAATAGTTTTTTTAGCGAACCAACCCCCACTGAGGGGCTCGGACTGATTAAGAAATTGGGGTCAGCCACAGGACCATTTGGACCAGAGAATGCCCCAAAGACAGGGGGTCCAGTCAGGAAGCAACTGGAGGGGTGGGGGACAGAGGAGGAACAACTTCAATAGCAACAACTGGCATCACAGACACAACAACTACAACTGATGAAGGTTTTAGATTCCACCCCCAATATTAAGGATGGCCCATTGGATAACAACAACTTACCAACAGGTACCTCTTTTGGTCTATCTGCTACTCCTTTGATTCAAATTTTGGGTACCAACAGTAATGAGGGCCCTACCATAATTGGCGATAAATCTTTTCACATTTATAATTATTATGATTTGGACATTTCTGAAAGTCATTTGAGTTTGATGAGAAAGGTTTTTTTGTTTGTTCCAAGTTTCAAACATGACATTAGTAAACTACTTATTAATTTGAAGTTGTACACTAGGCAGTTAAATTTAAGGTTGTTTTTTGGCAATAAACACCATATTGATAGAGAGACACAAATTTTTACACTTAAAAGAAGTAGTGTGTTTATACCACCTTGCAACCCTTTGATATTAGCATTTGAATGTTTGTGTACTAGCCAGATTAGGAGACTGATTGACAAAAAGTCACCCATTAGTAACAAAAACTTAACATCTGCAGAAGAATTTTGTTTAAAAGAACTTTCATCTAGTAATCATTATAGGGTCATGAAACCAGACAAAGGGGGCGGTGTAGTCATTATGACAAACACCGATTACTCTTGGAACATGCAGAGTATTTTACATGACTCTAACACCTATGAATTGGTTTCCAAATTTGAAGTTCAGAGGGCATACACAAAAATTGACTGGCAACTTTATGAATTCCTTTGTGAATGAATAATTAATTATGATGAGTACAACTATATGCTAGTGGAACATCCAGTTATGCCCAGTTTATTCGGAATCCGCAAGATTCACAAAGATAACATCATCCCCCCTTTTAGACCGATAGTGGCGGCTAGAGGATCAAAAACGGAACTATTAGCAGCGTTCATAGACATTATGAACAAGAAGATTCTTGACAACATACCACACATATTAAAAGATTCATGGCACTGTTTGGATTTCCTCAGGACCTTATCTGACACACATTTAGGGGAATTTTGGTTTGTAACCATTGACATAATAAATTTGTTTTCAATGATTCCCCACAACACTGGTTTAGACTGGTTTGCCAGCAGCTTAGCTAAATACAGTCACATACATCAGGTGAAGAGATGTCTACTTGTTGATTTGATGCGGATTGTTTTAGAAAACAATTACATTGGCTTTGAAGGTGAATTTTATAAACAATCCACTGGGGTTGCTATGGGTGCTAAATGTGCGCCCATTTACGCCAACTTAGTATTAGCTGAATGGGGGGAACAGTATGTTTTGACATCTGATTATAGATCCAAGATGATCATTTACCTAAGATTTTTGGATGACATACTGTTCCTTTGGAAAGGCACTCGAGATGAGTTGGACGATTTCATAGGTTACTTGAATAACACTACAACATTCTTGAAATTCACCAACAAGGCAGACAGAAACACCATTGACTATCTGGATTTATGATTATACATCAAAGATGGGAAGGTAGAATCCAAGTTATACAGGAAGAAGACATATAGCAATACATTTTTACACTATGACAGTTGCCACCCTTATTATGTAAAGAAGAATGTGGCCAAAGGCCAGATGATTAGTGTGTCATGCATAGTTAGTGAGGACAACATATTCCTGGAAGAACTGGAGGTGCTAATTGACTTGTTTGTCCAATGGGGCTGTCCTACGGATTTACTTACCACAGCTAAACAGGATATTATTGAAAGAAGGGCCACAGATTTTAGGCCTATTTTGTTAGACAGCCAAAAGGATGTAGAGAATAGTAATATTCACAAACACAAAGTGAAGAATGTTCAAACAGGTATGGTTTTACAACACAACACCACAGCCATTGAAGTTAAAAACATCATTCAATGGACATGACAAAGTGTACTTCCCATAGACATGCAAGACACATTAGGAAAGTATCCCCTTTTTATCAACAGTAGGGGTTTGAATATTAAAGAACATTTGGAAAGAACATCTATGCCTACTGGTCAAAGGCCTGCTAGGATGGCTAAATGTAACTGTAAAGCATGTAAATACATTAATGATGGACCATATGTTCAAGTGGGCAATTTTAAGAGGTCTTTGTGGAGTCTTGGTCATTGTAATTGTAATACCAAAATGGTTATATACGCGGCTACTTGTTTATCTTGTCCAGCTTTCTATATTGGTATGACCATAAGAAAGTTGAAACAAAGAATTATGGAACATAACAGGGACATCAAAAACAAGAAATTAACTAATTCATTATACAACCACAGTAAAAATTGTATTAACTATAAGAAATTTGTATTTTTGTCATAGACAGACTATACACTAAAGAGTTTGGTGGTGATTATAAAACCCTTTTAGAAGTCAGGGAATGCTTGTGGCAAATACAATTAGATGCAAGCAGTGCACCTGGCATTAATGACACCCTATCTCTAGCATATATATTGAAACACAAGGCAGCTTGTATTTAATAGATAGAAATAATAGAGTATTCTTGACTTTTAGTCAGATGTACGGGGTACATGGGCATATATGTATATTTTTACACTACATATTTTGCATTTTTTATATATTCATATATACACATTGTTTATATTTTTTTTATATATTTACATTATATTAATTGATTAATATGTTTTAAATGTATGTTTTGAGTTTAGGTACTGAAATAACATTTGCCATGTTATTATTTACTGAATATCCGGTGTTTACATACAAAATTTATACAATTACACTAATGACAGTTAAGGGTTAAAATCTAAAAGTTCAAAGGATAGAGTCATTGTAACCAAGTACCTTTTGATTTTAGTGTTAATTGAAATGTTTATTTAAAGGTTGTGATTAGATGTGAAAAACTGACTCTGAAGATGCCCCACATGGGTGAAAGCGCTTAGTCAGTTATATGTTATAGTTAAATAAAGTCTTGGTGGTTTTATCTTGGTATCACCAGTGTTTTTTTTATTATTACGACTAAAACAAACACTGCTCCTGGGGATGTAGACTATGAACAAGTTTGTTCTTTCATTACAAATTTTTCTTTAGACCACAATGAGATACACAGTATTTTAAAGAAGTATTGGAGAATTTTTCATGGACAAGATACTATCTTGAGTAAGGTTGAGGTACACTCTAGGGTTGTTTACAGGAGAGGGGCTACCATTAAAAATTTACTGGAGAGGGAATTTCATCCCATTCCAGGTATTGGTGGGTTAGGCACCAAGAAGTGTGGGTTTTGTTCACAATGCTCTCACATTTTGAAAACAGACAGGATTGCTATCAATCACACAGTTATCAAGTCCAAGGGTAGATTTTCTTGTAGCACTGTGGGAGTTATTTATGCAGCATTGTGTATTCATTGTAAGGGGTTCTATATTGGTAAAACCAAAAGGCATTTTAAAGACAGGGTATACAAACATCTTAGGGCTATAAAAACCCACTAGTGTTTTATTCAAACATATTAACAAAAACCCTGGACATGATTTTAGATTTTGTGTTATTGAAAAAGTCCTACAGAATCCTAGGGGTGGACCATGGGAAGATTATCTTGATTTTAGAGAATTGTTTTGGCAGATTAAATTAGACGCTACTACCTTCCCTGGCTTGAACGATGCAATACATTTAACTAGCCTGCTTAAGTTGCAAGCCTATGAAATTTAAAGTTGTTTAAACTTTTAATACATTAATTCTTTATTTTTTAATACTTATTGTCAATTTTATATCAAGTTATTTTTAGTGTTTAGAGTTGTTTGTGTTTATATACTATGCTGTCTTTTTATGGCTATGGTATTTTTTACTGCACATGGCACTTTAAGCATATAGAACTATTTACTTGATTGTTTAATTAAATCAGGTGATGCCTTTATGCTATAAATTAAACATGTTTTGTTCTAATTTAGTTCTGATGAAGTCAGCTTGTGGTTGCTGACGAAAGCACTTAACTGTTGTGATTTCCAGAATAAAAGTTTTGAGTACAGGACTGTCAGCGTTTTCTTGGATTTCTGACAAGTTTTCTGTTGGTTCTTGGTTTTGTGTTTGTTACTATCTCCAGACCACAGATGGGTTCCTCTGCTCGTTCTTTTACTTTGGGGGACGACCCAATGGAAAATTTGGGACTTCTTACTCAGCTTATACAACAGCTCTACACTGAAATTCCTCATACTAATAGAAGCAATGATTCTCTGCAGTTGTCCAGCGAGAACACTCCTCCCGCAGGACAAGGCACTCCTATTCACAATTTTAATATCAATGTAACCAATACTACTTTGGATGTATCTTTTGAACGTTGGGTTAACAAGGGGATTATTTTCAACTGTGACAACATCAATGTTGTGCAAAGAGGCACTTTTCAACAGTCTCTTTCCACTTTTGAAAACAAACTGTCTAAATGCAAGAAGTTACAAGTGGAAAATGCCTACTTTCTTGAGTGTATCAAGAAAATGGTAGTGCCGAAGGGACTTAGGTATTGGAAATTCCCTACAGGCTTGACTGCGGATTCTGCACTATATTGTGAGTTGGTCACTCTTTTTGATAGGCAAGGTACAGAACTGCTTGAAATTTTGATGAAAAACAATAAAGCCATTGACTTGTTACACTCTGAACTTTCTGAGTTGGACAGAGTATTACATGATGATCTTTTGTTTCAACATTCTGTTTCTGCCTACCAACATGGGTTGAATAAAGTGGACAAGATCATTACGGATGATAAAAACCGCAAAATAAAAATGCTTGATAGAGATATTAGAGCCTATCAGTTTGGTACAGCCTACCCTAGACCAATGGCCACTCGTGTTCAAAATACTTCATACAATGATTCTCCTGTTGGTAGCGGCCCTGTGGGAGGTGGAGCTGAAGAGCAACCGGATCACTGAGTCCCTTTGGGGGAAGAACCATTGAGGAGATCAGAAAGGATACGCAACCAAACACAGCAGGAGGGTTACAGACAACAACGGCCCTATGTGAACCAGGGTTATCAGTGGCATTATTTTCAACAGAACACGAGGCGACAACAATCCAAATGGAATTAAATGATTTGGAAACTGGTTTGGATTTTTGTACATCTTTTGATGTTAGTACTCGTTCCAACTCTGAGGACGTGTTTCATGAGTTGGGGGATGTATGCACCGTGTCCTCTTCCATTGTTTACAACACAGTAGGTGACTTCTCAGTTTACAACTTTTCCAATCAGTCCTTTGACACTAACATAGCTAATTTGTTATGTAAAGGCTTTAATTTTGTACCTGCAAAACATTCTGACATCTTACAATTAATTCTTGATTTGAAACTCTTTGTGCGTAAGATAAATTTAGGTTTACTGTTTGATTCTGTTTCGCACAGTGTTTATGGTAACACTTTAAGAAAGAAAAGCATTTTTAATCTGCCCCTTGTCAGTTTTTGTACTATTTTCGAAAGTATGGTTGAATTTGAATTTAAAACTCTTTTGAGCTCAAGATCTGTTTGCGATGACACTGGGTTGAATTTATCCAGCACTGAATGTGCTTTATTGAGAAAATTATGCACGGATAAATTACTCAGAGTCATGAAACCGGACAAAGGGGGTGGAGCAGTGGTCATGACTAGATGTGATTACAATAACAGAATGAATACTTTGCTTTTAGATGATGCTTTGTATGAAGAAGTTTCCCTGAATTTTGTCAACATTTTACATTATAGGATTGATTTACTTCTTAAAGACCTGTTTTATCAGGGACAAATTGATGTTGAACTTTATGAATTTCTTACAGTTAAATTTCCTAGGCTGCCGAGCATTTTCGACATACCCAAAATACATAAAGACAGGAACAATCCTCTTATGAGACCAATTGTTAGTGCAGCGGGATCTAAAACACATTTTTTGGGTAAATATTTGGATATCATGCTTAAAAATGTTTTGAAAGATGTGGAACACACTTTTATAGACTCCTGGCACATTTTGACAAAACTTAAAAATTTGCCCTTTGATGAGAATGTTAGTTTTTTAAATGTGGATGTTACCAACTTGTTTAACATCATACCACATTCTTTGGGTTTGGAATGGTTTGAATAATTTTTGTTTGACTGTAATTTATTTGATAACAACAAGGTTTCTGTTTGGGTAACACTTATGGAAATTATTTTAATATTTAATTTTGTTTAAATAACCAAAAGGAGCACAACGTTGCGGGTCCACAGAAAAGGTTTATTAACACAAAAACCACAGGTTAAGCGCTTGCATCAAATAGTATGACTTCCTCAGAACAAGTAATTGTAAAGACATTCAAACTTAAATAACAACCAGTTTAAATTCTTTGGTTCAAAATTAACCAATACTATGCAATAAATACCACTTCTCATGAATACTCAAGCACTAATATGAATAATTAATTAATTCAAAAAAAAGTTTAATCTCCAAAAGATACAAAGCAGATAACTATATATACGTATATATACCTTACTTAATGGTGGATAAAAAGTAAAAAAGTATGCATGTTTAAAAAAAATATACACTAAAATTGAAATGTATATTAAAATATATAATACTTATTCAATGCTTAATAAACCACACAAGTTAAATTGATTCAGCCTCCTCTTTCAATATAGGCATTATAGAAATGTACTAATTTATACCTGGTGGGTGGTCAGCAGCTAATCTAAATTGCCATATCAACTCTTTTTTATTTAGTATATTCTGCCAGTCACCCCCCTCACATCCACTATAACAAAATCAAGTAAATTTTGGAATGAAAACTGTTTTGCTTTTTAAAAATCTTGACATTGAGGAAGTTCATTTCCTGCTGATGTTACATTTTTTTAAAAAATGGAAACCATTGCTCAAGCAAATTAGTATATATTGCTAAATGCAGCACCTGTCCGTCTTTTTATATTGGAAAGACAGACAGGATGCTGAAAATAGGATATACGAGCACCTCTACGATATTAAGAATAAAAAAAACACCAATGCACTATACAAACATAGTATTTTGTGTAAGAACTTCAAATGTTTTAAGTTTGGTATACTTGATTTTGTTATAGTGGATGTGAGGGGGGGGTGACTGGCAGAATATACTAAATAAAAAAGAGTTGATATGGCAATTTAGATTAGCTGCTGACCACCCACCAGGTATAAATTAGTACATTTCTATAATGTCTATATTGAAAGAGAAGGCTGAATCAGTTTAACTTGTGTGGTTTATTAAGCATTGAATAAGTATTATATATTTTAATATACATTTCAATTTTAGTATATATATTTTTTTAAACATGCATACTTTTTTACTTTTTATCCACCATTAGGTAAGGTGTATATATATATATATATATATATATATATATATATATATATATATATATATATATATATATATATGTATATATAGTTATCTGTTTTGTATCTTTTGGAGATGAAACTTCTTTTTGAATTAATTAATTATTCATATTAGTGCTTGAGTATTCATGAGAAGTGGTATTTATTGCATAGTATTGGTTAATTTTGAACCAATGAATTTAAACTGGTTGTTATTTAAGTTTGAATGTCTTTACAATTACTTGTTCTGAGGAAGTCATACTATTTGATGAAAGCGCTTAACCTGTGGTTTTTGTGTTAATAAACCTTTTCTGTGGACCCGCAACGTTGTGCTCCTTTTGGTTATTTGGTTTATTTTGAGCGCATTGGGCACCATTTGTTTGGTTTTCTTTAATTTTGTTTACTTTGACGGACTTTTTATGTACAGAAGAGTGGGGTGGCCATGGGGGCCTCATGTGCCCCCATTTTTGCAAACATGTGGGAGAATAAATTTCTCTTGCATTCTTTTTTTTCTAGTCAATGGGCTCTGTATGTACGTTATATGATGATTTATTCTTTATTTGGAATGTTGATCCAGTGGAAGTGTCTAACTTTTTGACCTATATCAACAGTACAACGCAGTTTTTAAGATTTACTTCAAAGTACAGTGTAGACGAAATTCACTTCTTGGACGTTACTATAAGAAAGGATTTGACCAACGCTTACTTTGTTAGTGATTTGTATAGGAAGCCTACATATAGTAATAGCCTATTACATTATCAGTGTAGTCACCCAGAACACGTCAAGAAAGGAGTTGTTAAAGGTCAATTTATTAGAACTTCACGCATGGTTTGCAACACTGAAGATTTTCATACTCAGAGTAATTGTTTAAAGGGTATGTTTTTGGCAAGAGGATATCCTTTGGAATTAATAGACAACGTCATTAGTGAGGTTTCAAATATGAGACTAGATGGGAAATTGTGCCCGCTACTTTTAGACAATACATATGCAGGGAATACAACTAAAACAAACACTGCTCTTGGGGATGTATACTATGAAGTTTGTTCTTTCATTACAAATTTTTCTTTAGACCACAATGAGATACACAGTATTTTAAAGAAGTATTGGAGAATTTTTCATGGACAAGATACTATCTTGAATAAGGTTGGTGTACACCCTAGGGTTGTTTACAGGAGAGGGGCTACCATTAAAAATTTACTGGAGAGGGAATTTCATCCCATTCCAAGTATTGGTGGGTTAGGCACCAAGAAGTGTGGGTTTGGTTCACAATGCTCTCACATTTTGAACACAGACAGGATTACTATCAATCACACAGTTATCAAGTCCAAGGGTAGATTTTCTTGTAGCACTGTGGGAGTTATTTATGCAGCCTTGTGTATTCATTGTAAGGGGTTCTATATTGGTAAAACCAAAAGGCATTTTAAAGACAGAGTATATGAACATCTTAGGGCTGATGAAAGTGCTTAACTGTTGTGGTTTCCCAAATAAAAGTTTTTGAGTACAGGACTGTCAGTGTTTTTTTTTTTTTTTGGATTTCTGACAAGTTTTCTGTTGGTTCTTGGTTTTGTGTCTCTTTAAAATCATCCATCTTCAAAGACAACTCCTGCAGGGTAGATACCATCTGTTGTAGTTCCTTCTTTAAGGCAGTATCCTGGTGAGAATTATTTGAGTTGTGAATATATCTCCTAGTTTTTTGACAGGAAATTATTTGTAAAACTTCACCAAAGTTTCTAATTATGTAAATTAGTCCTTTATCTATATGATTTTATACTTTGAAGAAAAAAAAAGAATACTTTTTCCTGTCTTATTTAACTAGTTATATGGAGCTCTAAAATACTGCTGCTTTCAGTTAGCCATTCAGGCTCTGCCCCCACTTGTTTGTGTCTTGATAGAGCAGCAATAGGCTGACTTGTAATCGTCCATCAAGAAAAAGTCATCAAATACAATACAATATGATGCTCCCATATGATGTCCCAGTCTGCCATCCCATAAGCAAAATAAGAAAAATAATTATGATTATGTCAGAGATACTGGCTGATGAAAGCATTTTGATAAACAAGCACCCTTCTTTGTTTTATTTATATATTTATTTATTTTATGGAATGCTTAGCTGTCATTTTTTAATGAATTTATTTATTTATTTATTTATTTATTTATTTAAATTTGTTGACCGGGAGTGTCCGACTGGACATGGGTCCATTTTCAGCGGAGGCCCGGGAAGAAAAGCTCCACAGTAAAATAAACAGACAGCAGTTACATTGGATTACATAGTGATTAACAATTTAACATAGAAATTACTTACAACATATTTACAGATGAAGAACATAGTACGTCAGCAGACAACTAGAATCTTTATCTTTGAAGTACATAACAGGCTTTAACAAATGTAACAATGAGAAGTTCCTGCTGTATAATAAGTACTAGGCTTATGAGCATCTGAGCTTGCTATCATCAAGGTAGTTAGTGGAGGTGAAAGAAAGGTAGTAGTTGGATGGGGTGGATGATATTAGAGTGGGAGTTGCAAGGGCATAGCCAGCATGTTTTTAGGTGCGCTTTTAATAAAGTTTTGAAGTTGGTGCATGATGGTACAGAGGTAATTGTGGGTGGGAGTGAGTTCCATAATTTGGCTATGGCGCAAGAGAATAGTGCTTCACCAGCAGAGTTAGTGGCTTTAGTGATCTGCAAGTGATTTTTGTTGCTGGGTCTTAGTGGTCTGGTGGTGCGATAGGGTTGGAGTAGATTCTGGAGTGATGGGACATTTAGTAGATGGTTTACTAGTTTGTGGGTGAGTGAGAGTTGATACCACTGAAGGAGGTGAGGGAGTTCAAGCCAGCCCAGTTCAGCAAGTGAGAGACAGTGGTGACTACGGTAGGATGCCCCTGTGGCGAATTTTGCGATTTTGTTGTAGCAGGTCTCTAGCTTGTTTAGATCACATTGCCTTAGGTTGGTATATACTGGAGAGGCATAAAGTAGGGTGGAGATAAGGTGGGAATTTGCTATTGAAATCTTTGCTGCTTTAGTGAGAAATTGTTTATTTCTGTATAATGCTCCTAGTTTTTTGTGGACTTTTTATGGTCATGGATATGTGAATGTCAAATTTTAGTTTATTGTCTATTTCCACTCCTAGCAATTTGGTGTGTTCAGTTGGGTATATAGTGGTGTTGTCTTTTGCTGTGATGTTAAAGTGAGAGTTGTTTTGAGTATGTTTGGTGGGTTGGAAGATGAGTAGTTTAGTTTTGTTTGGGTTGAGTATTAATTGGGCATCGGATAACCATGTTTCAACAGAGGAAAAGGCATCCTGTGTGACTTTTTGCAGTTTGGGTAGGGACTGGGCTGAGCAGATGATGGTAGAGTCATCTGCGTATTGGAAGAGTGTGCCATGTTTGGTGGCAGAGGCTAGATTATTGGTGTAAACAGAGAAAAGTAGGGGTCCAAGGATGGATCCTTGGGGAACCCCTATGGAGACAGGTAGTTGGGGAGATATGTCATTCTGCCATACAACAGATTGTTGGCGGTCAGACAGGTAACTCTGAAACCAGTTGGTGACTGATTGTGAGAAGGATAGGTTATTGAGGACAGAGATAAGTTGTTTGTGTGGGACCATGTCAAATGCTTTAGATAGGTCTAGGAAAGTAGCAGATGAGAGATATCCATTGTTTTTATGCTGAAGGATAGTGTTTGTAAAGGAGAGTAAGGCAGTGGTGGTGCTATGGTTTGGTCGGAAACCATGCTGAGTACTGGAAAGGAGGTTGTTAGTAAGAAGGTAGTATGAGTCCTGAGAGTGTATGCATCTCTCTAGTATTTTGGAGAGTGGAGAGAGAATATCTATGGGGCAGTAATTGGTTAGTTCTGCAGACGGTTCACCTTTGTGGAGGGGAATTATATGTGAGACTTTCCACAATGTGGGAACGTAACTTTCTGACAGAGATCGGTTAATCAAGATGGATACTGGGTAGGCCAGAGCATCAGCTGCGATTTGTAGGTATTCACTTGGGAGGTTGTCTGCTGCTAATTTGGTGGGTTTAAGTTTAGTTAAGAGTTTTTTTATGTTGGAGGTAGGTACAGGAGAAAAAGAGAAGGCAGTGGGGAGATTACTAGTTGAAGGTGTGGGTTGGAGGGGAGGGGGGTTGTGTTATTTAGCTAGTGATAGTATGGTTTGGGTGAAGTGTGTGTTGAATGAGGTAGCAATATTTTTTGAGGAGTGAGGGATGTTAGGAGGAGGGGTACTGACTTTACCTGGGTGGAGGATGGAGTTTATGAATTGTTTGGGGCTGTGTTGTGAGGAGTCTAGGGCAGATTGGTAGTATTGGAATTTGTCCCGTTTTATTAGCTTTTTGACTCTATTGCGTAGTTCTAGGAATTTCTGTCTAGCTGCAGGGGTTTTGGTTTTGCGCCAGTGCTCCCAGGCTTTATCCCTGTTTTTCATTTCTGACTTAGTGGTTTTCTGTAGCCATGGGGAGGGTTGTGCTTTGGTTCTGGAAAATCTTATGGGGGCATGGTAATTAAGGATGTTCAGGAAGGTAGTATTAAAAGATTCAACTGCGTCATCTAGACTGAGGCACTTTAGAGCATGCCAGTTACATTCTTTGAGGGATGAGATGAATGTGAGTGGGTTAAAGTTTATTTTTTTACGTATTTGACGATAGATGACAGGTTTAGCTTGGTACAGGTATTTTTTGAGTAGGAATGTTGGGGAGTGATCACTGAGGCTATCTGATAAGCAGCCTGTTATATATGACTGGGGGTTCTTACTGACTAGTATCCAATCCGGGGTAGAGTGCTTGCTGTAGTTTTTATTTATCATTGTTGGTGACTGGACTAGTTGGGTGAAGCCATGAAGGTGTGTAACTTTTGTTTTAACAACTTTATCACATAAGACACAGGCAAACATACACCAAAAGAAAAGAAAACAAACTATATTAACATTTTTCCTTTTATATATTTTATATATCACATTTATTTTCTTTCTTTCTTTGTAACGATCATCAGTCCAGCATTACTTAAGTTGCTCAATTCTTGCTTTCCTTTCACTCCTCCTCTTGAACATTATTTTGCATTTATTGTTCTCATGATTTCTATTTATTTCTATGTAAATTATTCCTTTCCTTTCCTTTTCTAAACATCCCTCTTCAACTTCTTATCTCTTAAAATATCTAAGAAATGTACTTCTTTATCTAAACTACTACATTTAAAACTGGTAGTATTCCTTAAATATTCTACAAATTGATTCAATTCTCGTTGATCTCCATGCCAAACCATAAATATGTCATCTACAAAACATTTGAAAAATAATACCTTATTTGTAAATACTGAATGGCCTTGAAAAAAAACTCATCTTCCCATTGGCTAAGTGCAGTATTAACATAGCTATTAGCCATGGCAGTACCCATGGCTACACCAGTATACTGTATGTATATCTGACTTTCAAAATAAATACATTACTTGTGAGAACCAAATCTAGTAGTTGAGATATATATATATATATATATATGGATTCACTTTATAACCTCGAATTACTGAAATGTCGAATTTCAGTATCTCGAGGCTATAAAGCCAAATGTTAAAAATAGTGAAAGGTCATTATTGCGAATTCGAATATACGTCGAATTTGCAGTTATGACCTTATGCTGCGTAATGTCCAGGATTGTGTTTTGATATTGCGCGGTGTCGTGTGTGGATGTAGGTGTTATGTCAGGTAAGTGTTTTCTAAGGGTTGTGAGTGGGAGTTAGAGTGTGTGTGAGTGTGCTGATGTGTTTGATGTGTGTGTGAGGGGTCGGAGAATGTGCGTGTGTGAGTCGGCTTCTGTTTTGTGTTTGTGCGATCTCGGAGTTAGTATATATAAGTAGGGGGGTGTGGGGGGGGCACAGCATGTATGAGTTGTGTATGTATGTAGCTTTGTTTGTTTTTGTTGTGATGTGGGTGTTTTGACTTTCGCGTTTTTTTGTGTCGGTGCTTTGTGGATTCGGTTTTATAGTCTCGAGATACTGAAATTCGACATTTCAGTAATTTGAGGTTATAAATTGAACCCATATACATATATATATATATATATATATATATATATATATAAATGCATCTAAGCCATATTCTTTAAGAATTACAGTGAATAGAAAATTAATGTGCAAAGTTACAAATAAGAAATCATTAATACTAGTAGAATGCTTCCATTCAGTTTGTTCAAAAAATCTCCTGTGTCATGAATATAACTTCGTATTCTACAAATAAAATATATCTTAAGTAAGCATCTTTGTAGAATAAGAAGTTATATTCATGACAGGTTTTCTTATTTGTAACTCTGGATGTTAAGTTTCTGTTCACCATAATTCCTAATGATTATGCCTTAGATGCATTACGGAATTTTTTACATGATAGAACAGATTCTAGGGACATAAATAATATACATCAGCAACTACATTTGGCTCTCACAAGTAATGTAATGGCTGGGTTTGACATGGCCTTGTTTGCCAGGCAGAGGTCACCTCTGAGCAATATGTACTAGACTGAGTAGAGGGACAGGGCTTTTAGCCTATCTGCATAGGATAGGTGATTGAGACCCTCAATTTTCCTGGTTAGGAACCTCTCTGTGGTCTCTTCAGCTGCTGTGTGTGCTTGGCAAGGTACATGCCGAAGGGAGCATTTTACTCAATAATGGGTCTGATAAGGGAGGAGTACAGGAATGTTATGACCTCCTTGTTCCTGGACAAAATACACTTATTTATGAGATGGGCTATGTAGAAAGCCTTCTGTACAACAGAGGCACTGTGGTGGTCAAAAGTCAGCTTGCTATCAACCTGGGTGCCCAAGTCCCTCAAGACTGACTGCATGCTTAGTACATTGTTATTAATGTGATAGTTAGTTGAGATTTCATTTTCCCCAAAGGGGATAATGATGCATTTCTTGGCATTCAGTTTGAGGCCATGCTTCTGGCACCAGTCATTAGTTTGGGTAAGGCCCACTTGGAGGATGTTCACATCACTAGGGAAATTTAAGACAGCGCCCAACTTGCAGTCATATGCAAACTTGGTCAGCCACAGACCAGTGGTTTTGGCTTGCACCTTAGAAAAGTATATCCCAAATAGTAAAGGCCCCAAGACCAAGTGGGGTACACCACTTATTATGGGTTTACTACTAGAGGTGCCTTCCCCTGTTTTGACTAAGTGGGTTCTATCAGTGAGCCAGTTCACACCAACATGGGCTATGACAGAGTCATAACAGTGCCTGTTGTTAAGAGACTTTAGTGCGTGCATGATATGGTAGATTCTAGCACCTGACAGGCAACTTACAGTGACTTTCTCCCTGTCTAGCCTGATGATGAGCATACCTGTGTGTCTCATGATAGAGTCTCCAATGACTAGTATGTTGGGTTTCTGGCTGGGCCTTAGAGGTTGTGAGACACAGAAGTGTGTACTATGTGTGATGCTTGGTGCTGTGGGTTGTGATGTGCGTGTGTGTTTTTGCTTCAGAGGTCTATTTTGTTTAGGTATGTTTTTGTTGAGAACCCTCACATATATAGGAGTGTGTTGCACAGATGTGGGTGGTGTTAGAGGTGTGGTGTTCATAGTATTTGGGCAGACAACTTTCTCAGTGCCAGATGTACTGGCTTGTGACTGAGGCAATAAGAATTCTAGGTTTCTAATGTAATTGCATCTCTCACATATTGTGTTCCTAGTTTGTAATAGTAGAGGCTGTGTACATAAGGCAGTTGCTATACTGTCTCAGGATGCCCATATCCAACAGACTAGCAGGAGAAGCCATAGGAAATTGCCCGTCCATGATTATTAGAATCTGTGGAAGAGAGGTCAGGGAGAGTAGAGTGGGTACTATCTGAGGATAGTACATATAGGTGTGAGTAGGGCTGGATAAAATCAATGCAGTAGCTTCAGATGACGGCCTCACTTACACAGGAGTGCTGGTAAGGGAAAAAATGCAACTGAGATACCTCACAAAAGGTTAAAACAGCACAGTGGCAGTGCACAATGGGCAAACAAGAACAAACCCAGGAGCAGCTCGTGCTATTGGACTGCAGGACTGCAGCCCTCCCAGCTGTAAAAACAAATAAATAAAATAAATAAATAAAATTAAAACAATAAATAAATAAAATTAAAACAAAAAAAAAACTAAAAAAAAAAAACAAAACGCGAACTCCTGGAACATTGTGCATGCGCACACACATTTACCGATATCCAGACTGCTGGTGAACCAGTCCAGAGCATGCGCAAAGACTCC